>NW_027325972.1:854788-859039 GCF_048594095.1 Paramormyrops kingsleyae
CCAAAGACCTCACTAAACCATCCAATCGGAGGTAGCGACGGGCGGTGTGTACAAAGGGCAGGGACTTAATCAACGCAAGCTTATGACCCGCGCTTACTGGGAATTCCTCGTTCATGGGAAATAATTGCAATCCCCAATCCCCAGCACGCATGGGGTTCAGCGGGTTACCCACGCCTCTCGGCGAAGGGTGCAGACACGCTGCTCCACTCAGTGTGGCACGCGTGCAGCCCCGGACATCTAAGGGCATCACAGACCTGTTATTGCTCCGTCTCGTTTGGCTGAATGCCACTTGTCCCTCTAAGAAGTTGGACGGCGACCGCACCGGGTCCCGTAACTAGTTAGCATGGTTGAGTCTCGCTCGTTATCGGAATTAACCAGACAAATCGCTCCACCAACTAAGAACGGCCATGCACCACCACCCACAGAATCGAGAAAGAGCGGTCAGTCTGTCAATCCTTTCCGTGTCCGGGCCGGGTGAGGTTTCCCGTGTTGAGTCAAATTAAGCCGCAGGCTCCACTCCTGGTGGTGCCCTTCCGTCAATTCCTTTAAGTTTCAGCTTTGCAACCATACTCCCCCCAGAACCCAAAGACTTTGGTTTCCCGGTCGCTGCCGGGCGGGTCATTGCAATAACACCGCCCGATCGCCAGTCGGCATCGTTTATGGTCGGAACTACGACGGTACCTGATCGTCTTCGATCCTCCGACTTTCGTTCTTGATTAATGAAAACATTCTTGGCAAATGCTTTCGCTTTTGTCCGTCTTGCGCCGGTCCAAGAATTTCACCTCTAGCGGCGCAATACGAATGCCCCCGGCCGTCCCTCTTAATCATGGCCCCGGATCAGGAAACCCACGAAATAGAACCGGAGTCCTATTCCATTATTCCTAGCTGCAGCATTCAGGCGACCGGGCCTGCTTTGAACACTCTGATTTTCTCAAAGTAAACGCTTCGGACCCCGCGGGACACTCAGTTAAGAGCATCGAGGGGGCGCCGACCGGCAGGGGCCGGGACAGGCGGTAGCTCGCCTCGCGGCGGACCACCAGCCCGATCCCGAGATCCAACTACGAGCTTTTTAACTGCAGCAACTTTAATATACGCTATTGGAGCTGGAATTACCGCGGCTGCTGGCACCAGACTTGCCCTCCAATGGATCCTCGTTAAAGGATTTAAAGTGTACTCATTCTCATTACAGGGCCTCGAAAGAGTCCTGTATGGTTATTTTTCGTCACTACCTCCCCGTGTCAGGAGTGGGTAATTTGCGCGCCTGCTGCCTTCCTTGGATGTGGTAGCCGTTTCTCAGGCTCCCTCTCCGGAATCGAACCCTGATTCCCCGTTACCCGTGGTCACCATGGTAGGCACTTATAGTACCATCGAAAGTTGATAGGGCAGACATTCGAATGAGATATCGCCGCCGCCGAGGCGCGCGATCGTCCCGAGGTTATCTAGAGTCACCAAAGCGGCCGGGGCGCGGGCGCCGCCGGATGGGTTTTGGTCTGATAAATGCACGCATCCCCGGAGGGTCAGCGCTCGTTTGCATGTATTAGCTCTAGAATTGCCACAGTTATCCAAGTAACGGTTGGAGCGATCAAAGGAACCATAACTGATTTAATGAGCCATTCGCAGTTTCACTGTACCGGCCGTGCGTACTTAGACATGCATGGCTTAATCTTTAAGACAAGCATATGCTACTGGCAGGATCGACCAGATAGCCACAATCACCCGCGCCAGAGCAGTCACGACTCCTCGGCACAGAGCGCCGCCTGCCGCCCCGCAGACCTTGGTAGGTGGTGGGGGTGCGGTGCAGGCCAGGCCAGGCTTCCTATTTGTGGACATTATTGTCGGGACCGGAGAAAAAGCATCTCGGGCAGGCGTGGGGACCGGTGGGACCGAGGGCGCGGTTGTCTCTGACCGCCACCATGGGGGACACTGCCCTCGCCTAAGCCCGTGGCTGCGTGCCACTTTTTTTTCCTGGACACCTCGGTCACGCTGTGAGGGGTCTGCGCACATGCACCCATTGGCCTCTCTCTCGCAGCACGGAGAGAGGGCCTCCCGGGTGGACAACGCTCGACCTGGACCCATCGATGGAGGGAGGAGCCTCCTTGCCTGAGCATCAGGAGCAAAGGGCCTGAGCCGCAGGGGCCCTCCCAGAATGGGTCGCATTTGCCTGGCTATCAGATGTGGGACTCGGAACCCGCTTGCCAGCCGGGCGCAGGGCACAGCTACGGGGGAGACAAGCGGGCAGCTTCTCATGCCGGAGCCCGGAAGACATTGGCTCTCCCCTGATATCCAGGTGTCCCGTAAGCGCACCACCCACAGGGCCTGCCCCCAAGAGACGGTGGGGCGGCGAGGACGGGGAGGCTTCCCGTCTGCCCGGGCAGGAGGCCTGGTTTCGTCTCGTCACTTACGGGACATCATGTATCCAGCATTAAGTGCACCTTCCCCGGCTACACTTAGGACAAAGGCCCCCTGACCTTAAGTGCACCATCCCTGGGTACACAACGCTCGACCTGGACCCATCGATGTAGGGAGGAGCCTCCTTGCCTGAGCATCAGGAGCAAAGGGCCTGAGCCGCAGGGGCCCTCCAAGATGGGACGCATCCGCCTGTCTCTGTCAGATGTGGGACTCAGAACCTGCTCGCCAGCCAGGCGCAGGGCACAGCTGGGGGGAGAGACGAGCGGGCAGCTTCGCATACTGGAGCCTGGTTGACGATGACTCTCCCCTAATATCCTGCTGGTACCGTGCACGGGCACCTCCCACAATGCCCACACCCAAGGGAGGGCGGGGCGGCGAGGCCCGTGCGGCTTCCCTTCTGCCTGGCTGGAGGCCTAGTTTCGTCTCGTCCACTTTGGAACATCATGTTGGCAAAAAAATCTAAACATAAGACCAGGCAAGCTTCTGAAAGGTACGCAGAAGTAAGTGCACCATCTCTGGGTACACTTATGACAAAGGTCCCTTGACCTTAAGGACCTCCTAAGACCAGGCAACCATCTGAAAAGTACCCAGGATTCAATGCACCTTCCCTGGGTACAGTTTCACCGAGGGCCCGCTGGTTCCCAGACTCCCCTGTGACTTAGGGTTATGCTTCCACCTGCTACTTATGGTACCACCCACAGTGCCCGCACCCAAGGCAGGGCGGGGCGGCGAGGCCCGCGCGGCTTCCCTTCTGCCCGGCTGGAGGCCTGGTTTCGTCTCGGGCCTTTTGGAAGATGATCATGTTGGCCAATAAATCTAAACGTAAGACCAAGCAGTCTTCTGAAAAGTTGGCCCAGGCTACCAAGGGTTAGATGCACCTTCCCTGGGTACAGTTTCACCGATGGTCCGCTTGAACCCTAGGTCCATCTACCGGTCGGCCCCGGTAACCCTAGCCGGCTTTCGGTGCACCTTCCCTGGGTACCGTTTCACCGAGGGCCCGCTGGTTCCCAGGCTCCCCTGTGACTTAGGGTTATGCTTCCACCTGCTACTTATGGTACCACCCACAGTGCCCGCACCCAAGGCAGGGCGGGGCGGCGAGGCCCGCGCGGCTTCCCTTCTGCCCGGCTGGAGGCCTGGTTTCGTCTCGGGCCTTTTGGAAGATGATCATGTTGGCCAATAAATCTAAACGTAAGACCAAGCAGTCTTCTGAAAAGTTGGCCCAGGCTACCAAGGGTTAGATGCACCTTCCCTGGGTACAGTTTCACCGATGGTCCGCTTGAACCCTAGGTCCATCTACCGGTCGGCCCCGGTAACCCTAGCCGGCTTTCGGTGCACCTTCCCTGGGTACCGTTTCACCGAGGGCCCGCTGGTTCCCAGGCTCCCCTGTGACTTAGGGTTATGCTTCCACCTGCTACTTATGGTACCACCCACAGTGCCCGCACCCAAGGCAGGGCGGGGCGGCGAGGCCCGCGCGGCTTCCCTTCTGCCCGGCTGGAGGCCTGGTTTCGTCTCGGGCCTTTTGGAAGATGATCATGTTGGCCAATAAATCTAAACGTAAGACCAAGCAGTCTTCTGAAAAGTTGGCCCAGGCTACCAAGGGTTAGATGCACCTTCCCTGGGTACAGTTTCACCGATGGTCCCCTTGAACCCTAGGTCCATCTACCAGTAGGCCCCGGTAACCCTAGCCGGCTTTCAGTGCACCTTCCCTGGGTACCGTTTCACCGAGGGCCCGCTGGTTCCCAGGCTCCCCTGTGACTTAGGGTTATGCTTCCACCAGCTACTTAGGGTTATGCTTACACCTGCTACTTATGGTACCACCCACAGTGCCCACACCCAAGGCAG